>NW_022986269.1:293878-340332 GCF_902500255.1 Thalassophryne amazonica
ACCCGTAAGTTGGAGAGGAAATGGCGTCTCACTAATTTAGAAGATCTTTACTTAGCCTGGAAAAAGAGTCTGTTGCTCTATAAAAAAGCCCTCCGTAAAGCTAGGACATCTTACTACTCATCACTAATTGAAGAAAATAAGAACAACCCCATGTTTCTTTTCAGCACTGTAGCCAGGCTGACAAAGAGTCAGAGCTCTATTGAGCCGAGTATTCCTTTAACTTTAACTAGTAATGACTTCATGACTTTCTTTGCTAATAAAATTTTAACTATTAGAGAAAAAATTACTCATAACCATCCCAAAGACGTATCGTTATCTTTGGCTGCTTTCAGTGATGCCGGTATTTGGTTAGACTCTTTCTCTCCGATTGTTCTGTCTGAGTTATTTTCATTAGTTACTTCATCCAAACCATCAACATGTCTATTAGACCCCATTCCTACCAGGCTGCTCAAGGAAGCCCTACCATTATTTAATGCTTCAATCTTAAATATGATCAATCTATCTTTATTAGTTGGCTATGTACCACAGGCTTTTAAGGTGGCAGTAATTAAACCATTACTTAAAAAGCCATCACTTGACCCAGCTATCTTAACTAATTATAGGCCAATCTCCAACCTTCCTTTTCTCTCAAAAATTCTTGAAAGGGTAGTTGTAAAACAGCTAACTGATCATCTGCAGAGGAATGGTCTATTTGAAGAGTTTCAGTCAGGTTTTAGAATTCATCACAGTACAGAAACAGCATTAGTGAAGGTTACAAATGATCTTCTTATGGCATCAGACAGTGGACTCATCTCTGTGCTTGTTCTGTTAGACCTCAGTGCTGCTTTTGATACTGTTGACCATAAAATTTTATTACAGAGATTAGAGCATGCCATAGGTATTAAAGGCACTGCACTGCAGTGGTTTGAATCATATTTATCTAATAGATTACAATTTGTTCATGTAAATGGGGAATCTTCTTCACAGACAGGTTAATTATGGAGTTCCACAAGGTTCTGTGCTAGGACCAATTTTATTCACTTTATACATGCTTCCCTTAGGCAGTATTATTAGACAACATTGCTTAAATTTTCATTGTTACGCAGATGATACCCAGCTTTATCTATCCATGAAGCCAGAGGACACACACCAATTAGCTAAACTGCAGGATTGTCTTACAGACATAAGGACATGGATGACCTCTAATTTCCTGCTTTTAAATTCATATAAAACTGAAGTTATTGTACTTGGCCCCACAAATCTTAGAAACATGGTGTCTAACCAGATCCTTACTCTGGATGGCATTACCCTGACCTCTAGTAATACTGTGAGAAATCTTGGAGTCATTTTTGATCAGGATATGTCATTCAAAGCGCATATTAAACAAATATGTAGGACTGCTTTTTTGCATTTACGCAATATCTCTAAAATCAGAAAGGTCTTGTCTCAGAGTGATGCTGAAAAACTAATTCATGCATTTATTTCCTCTAGGCTGGACTATTGTAATTCATTATTATCAGGTTGTCCTAAAAGTTCCCTGAAAAGCCTTCAGTTAATTCAAAATGCTGCAGCTAGAGTACTGACAGGGACTAGAAGGAGAGAGCATATCTCACCCATATTGGCCTATCTTCATTGGCTTCCTGTTAATTCTAGAATAGAATTTAAAATTCTTCTTCTTACTTATAAGGTTTTGAATAATCAGGTCCCATCTTATCTTAGGGACCTCATAGTACCATATCACCCCAATAGAGCGCTTCGCTCTCACACTGCAGGCTTACTTGTAGTTCCTAGGGTTTGTAAGAGTAGAATGGGAGGCAGAGCCTTCAGCTTTCAGGCTCCTCTCCTGTGGAACCAGCTCCCAATTCAGATCAGGGAGACAGACACCCTCTCTACTTTTAAGATTAGGCTTAAAACTTTCCTTTTTGCTAAAGCTTATAGTTAGGGCTGGATCAGGTGACCCTGAACCATCCCTTAGTTATGCTGCTATAGGCTTAGACTGCTGGGGGGTTCCCATGATGCACTGAGTGTTTCTTTTTCTTTTTGCTCTGTATGCACCACTCTGCATTTAATCATTAGTGATTGATCTCTGCTCCCCTCCACAGCATGTCTTTTTCTTGGTTCTCTCCCTCAGCCCCAACCAGACCCAGCAGAAGACTGCCCCTCCCTGAGCCTGGTTCTGCTGGAGGTTTCTTCCTGTTAAAAGGGAGTTTTTCCTTCCCACTGTCGCCAAGTGCTTGCTCACAGGGGGTCGTTTTGACCATTGGGGTTTTTACGTAATTATTGTATGGCCTTGCCTTACAATATAAAGCGCCTTGGGGCAACTGTTTGTTGTGATTTGGCGCTATATAAATAAAATTGATTGATTGATTGATTGATGTACCTTCGCATTGTCCAATAGGAACGACGCGTCGGGCCAAAACACGGAAGACTCGTGGCAGAAACCACTGATCTGTACAAAATGGATCGGACCAATCTGATTGGTGCAGAAACCACTGATCTGTACAAAACATTAACGTGTGACAGGACTGCTCATTTAGAGAGCAGTTTTCTCAAGACAAATCATTGGAAATGTTTTTTTGTTGTTGTTACCTCAAAATTTCTGATTACTGTTAAATAAAAGTTTAGAACACTTGTAATTAAAACAGGTAAATAAATCAATAAATGGTTCTTTAGAAACTGTATTAAAACCACCTGTTATTTCAGATTAGATAATTTCTTGTTTAACATAAGGAACCTCAGACATTTATTTTTAGACAAATAAAATAACGCGGAAACTTGTATATTTTTTTTGAAGTCTGGTAGATTATTTATATCTCATTTCAACCAGAAAAACAAACACTAAATAAATACAAGTGTTTATTATAAATGCAAAAGGAAATAATTTAACAATGACTGCAGTGTAAAGTAGGATTTCTGTGATATATATATATATATATATATATATATATATATATATATATATATATATATATATATATATATATATAGTCATTTAAACTTGTAATTTCGTCAAAATATGTAATTGCCTTTAATGTTATCAGGACGCCCCCTCGTGGCGCCGGGTCCGCGTTTTGTACTATGATCAAGGTGAAATGACAGTGAAAGTGTGTGTTTAGGTGTGTGTTCATGGTGTTTAGGTGTATAGTATTTGGTCATTGGGGGTTCGGTATGGACGGGTGGGTGTGCGTGTTTGGGGGTGGATTCGTCGGGCCAATAGTGGGCTGGTCCAGAGGAAAAATGCCAGGGCTGAAATTTGTTCCCAGTCCGACCCTGCTAGGGTCAAGATTAGGTTTCTTAAGTAATGGTTTAATCACTGCAGATTTGAAACATTTAGGAACAGATCCAGAAGTTAAATGTGGTATGTAGGTGTGTGGTCTACCTTTAAGGTAGATGGTGGGCGGCGCTAACCTGGCCTTGAAAGCCGGAGCGCGCACATTGTGCGTCACACACACACACACACACGCACGCACGCACGCTTGTGTGCACGTGCCATGCTAAACGCTGTGCATTCTGGGACAAAGGTCTGGTCTGTGGGGGATTCCTTCATGGTTGAGTGCGTGAGGTTGGACACGCGCTGTGGGTCCAGGGCTCTCTACTGTGGTAAGTCCGTTCATTGTCGCGTTGGCTTTGGCCATTGGTTATGGCTGATATTAAATTCTGCCTTAGAGTCTCGGTTACGGGACCTTGTGGTTAAGTCCGTCACGGCTCTCTCTCCCCCTCCTTCTCCTGCTGTCTGCGGTTGCCTCCACTGGCAGGTAAGATCTCAACCACACCGGTTGTGTTAATGTAGTTTGGTTTTAATTATCCTCGTGTGTCTTTTTCAGGCACGAGGAACCACGGTGTGCAGAGCGCACGTTTGAGTCACCACCTCCTATTAAGGGGCCGTTGCTTCGTCCACATTTCATCTGCTGCCAACAGCTGTGTACATTGTTTTGCAGAGGGCGCCCTCTGCAGGTGCTGTTGGCGCAACTACACGGGATTGATTTCACCTGCTGTGATTGATATGGTGGGCTGAAGGGTTTATTCCTCCTCGGCCGAGTTTGATGCAGGTTTCGTTGTTTTTTGTTTGGTTTGTTGTTCATGTTTTGGTTTGCAGCGTTTTTTTTTTTTTTGGTTTTTTTTTGTATTTAATTAGTTTTTTGTTTGTTTGTTTGTTTTGTTTTATTGTCTGAGTTGGACCCTTGCTCAGCCAACATTAATCTGGTTGAATGTGAATAATTTAACTCAGTTAAGTGCAATATAAGATCTGGTTGAAAGCTGAATAAGGCAATTCTGTGCAATATAAGGTGAAAAGCAGTATTATGAAATGTGTCATTTGTAATGTTTATATTTTTAAACTAATTTGACAGAATAAATCTACATTGTGATCAGCACACCTCTCTGTTTCCCGTACCTTGTGCAGCCTTCTGTTATAAATTGGGCTTTGAATGGTCCCAGGGCCGTATCCCTGGGTGGCGTTGTCGGTCCTTATTTTAAAATTGGAATTAAGTTATAGTGTCTTTTTAATTAGGATAAACAAACAGATAACCCTAGGCCAGGAGCGAGACTCCACGTCGCCACACAAAGAAAGATTAATAATTTCCAGCACAGTCGGCCCAAGAGTGGGCCACAGGTCCTTAAACAGTTTTGTTGGTATAGGATCAAATAAACAGGTGCTTTTTGTTGACATTACGAGTTTTGTCAGCATGTCTAGTGAGATACTGTAAATCTAGGTAATACCTCAGTAGTGGTGCCCACATCAATAGGGTGTAGTGGCTGGATTAAGGCATGCTGGGATATGTTTAACCTAATGTTATCTATTTTCTTCCCAAAGTAATCCAGGAAATCTTGTGCTGTAAAAGGAGAGCGAACTACAGGTGGTTGTCCATGAATAAGTGTTGCTACCGTGTTGAACAAGAACGTTGAGTTATGCTTGTTTTTGTTGATCAAATCAGAGTAATAGGTCCACTTTGTAGCCGATAATGCATGATTATAGAGTAAGATAGCGCCACGCAAGTGAAATACTTCTAATTTTGAACTACACCATTTCCGTTCTAGACCTCTTGCCTTATATTTAGAGGTCACATAAGTAATCATTGAACCAAGGTGACTGTGATTTGGGGGAGCCCAGTTTTAACACAGGTGGTGCAATCATGTCGAGTGTAGTTTTGAGCACTGAGTTTAAACTATCCACAAGTCTGTCTACTGACTGGGTATTTGCCAAATGTCCAAGTGTAAGACATCAGGCAGTCGAGCTTCGAGTTCAGTCTTAGTTGAGCAGTTGATGCATCGCCGTAGTGATAAATAAGGTTGTTGTTCCACTAAACACGGCAGCGAAACTGTAAATTTGAGCGATCAGAGACCACTGATGTAAGAGGCATGATGTCAATATTTGTGACAGCAATACCACATGCGAGAACCAGATCCAGGGTATTTCCACTAATGTGCGTCAAGTCTTGAATGCATTGCCGAAATCCTAATGCATCCACACTTTCCATAAATGATAAATGCAGAGGGGATCAGAAGGCTTATTTATATGAATAGTAAAGTCACCAATGATCAGAATGTTATCTGCACTAGTTGACAAGCAGTGGTGGGCACAGTTCCGATAACCGATAATTATCGAAGATAATGTTTTCATTATCGGATTATCTTTTTAGATAACTTTAAAAACCATTATCGGACTAATTATCTTGTGATAAATTTTTGTCCAATAATTTTTAGACCGATAACGTGGTAAATACAGCTGAACAGCTACAACCATTTATAAATGTTGGAGTGTGGACATATGCTGTGCCCAGCAGTGCATTATGGGTATGATAGGAAAATCTCAGTACGTTTACGACATGAGAAATGCATTTGAAAGACTCTGATCAGACTCTACAGACAACAGCATTAAACTCTAGTGCCTAAAATTCTCGTGAATATATTTTCTGGGCTTACAGACATTGTTATTGTGTCTTCCACGCATCTTAAATGTAGCAGACACGGATTATCTGGAATTTTGTTTTGGCAGGTTTTCAAGGCCTCTACTGCCATCTACTGGCCAGTAGTGTTCATGGCAGTATTGGCCCTGAAGCTGGGCTATGGAACCCGGGAGAGGTCACTTAAAGTGATATTTTTTTCTGGCCATGATAATTCGTGCGTACGTTTCTTTTCGTTCAAAATGAAATTCATAATATGACCTAAATTGTCCTCCTGATGATGGGGGAGATGCTTCGCCCTCAGCATCCTTTTTAATGTGCTTAAACTCCAGATGATGTCATGCTGGGCAGCTGGAGTTCTCTATTCACCCTATTGACGTATCCCATAATCTCTTGCGCACCAGAGAGTCACTGCAGTCAAAACAACATGGAGAATCCACACGATGACAATTGTAAATTAATATTATACTACAAAAATGTATTTTTTTTATGGTTTTCGTCACGTTAATAAGAGACTGCTGCATGATACCCTGAAAATTTGCTAAAACAATTATAACAAATAATCCGTGTCTGTTATGTTTAATCTGCGTGGAATTTAATAAACGCAAACAAAATTTCAGACATTATATACAGTGAGGAAAATAAGTATTTGAACACCCTGCGGTTTTGCAAGTTCTCCCACTTAGAAATCATGGAGGGGTCTGAAATTTTCATCTTAGGTGCATGTCCACTGTGAGAGACATAATCAAAAAAAAAAAAAAAAAAAATCCGGGAATCACAATGTATGATTTTTAAATAATTTATTTGTATGTTACTGCTGCAAATAAGTATTTGATCACCTACCAACCAGCAAGAATTCTGTCTCTCACAGACCTGTTAATTTTTCTTTTTGAAGCCCTCTTATTCTGCACTCTTTACCTGTATTAATTGCACCTGTTTGAACTTGTTACCTGTATAAAAGACACCTGTTCACACACTCAATCAATCACACTCCAATCTGTCCACCATAGCCAAGACCAAAGAGCTGTCTAAGGACACCAGGGACAAAACTGTAGACCTGCACAAGGCTGGGATGGACTACAGGACAACAGGCAAGCAGCCTGGTAGAAGACAACAACTGTTATGATTATTTATTAGAAAGTGGAAGAAACACAAGATGACTGTCAATCTCCCTCGGTCTGGGATTCCTTGCAAGATCTCACTTTGTGGAGTAAGGATGATTCTGAGAAAGCTCAGAACTACACAGGAGGACCTGGTCAATGACCTGAAGAGAGCTGGGACCACAGTCACAAAGATTACATTAGTAACACATGATGCTGTCATGGTTTAAAATCCTGCAGGGCAGCAAGGTCCCCCTGCTCAAGCCAGCACATGTCCAGGCACGTTTGAAGTTCACCAGTGACCATCTGGATGATCCAGAGGAGGCATGGGAGAAGGTCATGTGGTCAGATGAGACCAGAATGGAGCTTTTTGGAATCAACTCCACTTACCATGTTTAGAGGATGAGAACAACCCCAAGAAAACCATCCCAACCGTGAAGCATGGGGGTGGAAACATCATACTCTGGGGGTGCTCTTCTGCAAAGGGGACAGGACGACTGCACCATATTGAAGGGAGGATGGATGGGGTCATGTATTGCAAGATTTTGGCAAATAACCTCCTTCCCTCAGTAAGAGCATTGAAGATGGGTCATGGCTGGGTCTTCCAGCATGACAATGACCCCAAACACACAGCCAGGGCAACTAAGGAGGGGCTCCGTAAGAAGCATTTCAAGGTCCTGGAGTGGCCTGGCCAGTCTCCAGACCTGAACTCAATAGAAAATCTTTGGAGGGAGCTGAAACTCCAAACCTGAAATATCTGGAGAAGATCTGTATGGAGGAGTGGACCAAAATCCCTGTTGCAGTGTGTGAAAACGTGGTGCAAAACTACAGGAAAAGTTTGACCTCTGTAATTGCAAACAAAGGCTACTGTACCAAATATTAACATTGATTTTCACAGGTGTTCAAATACTTATTTTCCTCGCTGTATATTAGTCTTTAACAAAGAGGACAAACAGTGTTGTAAAGAACAATAATCAATAACTTAAAGAACAAACTTCACTTTCCCCAAGAACGACATGATCAGGAAGCAATTGTAGCTCACAGCAGCTCCCAGTGAAAATAACGGAGAGACAGCCTGTGATTCTCACGTTTACATAAAATAAACACAATAACGTCTATAAACCCAGAGAAAATATTTCAGAGAGTTTTAGGCACAATATAAAAATAGTTTTATGTTGCGATGTTAATGGTGGTGTCTGTGTGCAGCGGCTAAAGTGCAGCGTGATCAGAGCGTCTCAATGCAGTTCTCAATGTTACTGAGATCTCGCAGCATGGCGACCTCTCCGAAATTTTACAGGATTTGAAACGTCAATCCTTGTGCGCCCAAACCATGATGATACACTCTGACCAGATCCATTTCTAATGTATTAGAAATGGATGATCCATTTCTAATGTATTAGGATCGGTTCTGTTCATTATCTTTATGGACAGAATTTCTAGGTGCAGTCAGGGTGTAGAGGGGGTCTGGTTTGGGAACCACATAATCTCATCTCTGCTGTTTGCAGACAATGTGGTTCTGTTGGCTTCGTCAAATCAAGACCTTCAGCGTGCACTGGGGCATCTGGGATGAAAATCAGCACCTTCAAATCCAAGGCCATGGTTCTCGACCAGAAAAAGGTGCCTTGCCCTCTTCAGGTCGGTGGAGTGTCCTTGCCTCAGGTGGAGGAGTTTAGGTGTCTCGGGGTCTTGTTCACGAGTGAGAGACGGAGCGTGAGATCGATAGATGGATTGGTGCAGCATCTGCAGTGATGTGGTCGCTGTATCGGACTGTCGTGTTGAAGAGAGAGCTGAGTAGGGGGGCAAAGGTCTCGATTTACCAATCGATCTACATTCCAAACCTCACCTATGGTCATGAGATTTGTCTCATGAACGAAAGAACGAGATCGCGAGTACAAGCGGCCAAGATGAGTTTCCTCCGCGGGGTGGCTGGGCGCTCCCTTAGAGATAGGGTGAGGAGCTCGGTCACTCGGGAGGAGCTCGGAGTCGAGCCGCTGGTCCTCCACATCGAAAGGAGCCAGTTGAGGTGGCTTGAGCCTCTTTTCCGGATGCCCCCTGGACGCCTTGCTGGAGAGGTGTTCCGGGCACGTCCCATCGGGAGGAGGCCCTGGGGAAGACCCAGGATATGCTGGAGGGACTACGTCTCTCGGCTGGCTGACGCCTTGGGGTTCCCCCGGAGGAGCTGGGGGAGGTGTGTGTGGATCGGGAGGTCTGGGCGGCTTTGCTTGAGCTGCTGCCCCCGCGACCCGACTCCGGATCAAGCGGAAGAAAATGGATGGATGGATGGATGGATCACACTGTCTGCTGGTTTGTTGGCTAATAGCCAACATTTATGTTTCAAGACAATATTGAGTGCTTGTTTTACTCAAACAAAGCTTAAAACGAGCGTACAATATAATAAAACGTGCGCACATCATAAAACATGCACACAATATAATAAAACGTGTGCACAACATCATAAAACATGCACACAATATAATAAAATGTGCGCACAATATAATAAAACATGCGCACAACATAATAAAACATGCGGACAATATAATAAAACATGCGCACATCATAAAACGTGTGCACAATATAATAAAATGAGCGCACATTCTCTCCACATGCAAAACATTTTGCGATGACACTTCCAGGGCTCCATAAAAATGCCTGTTTTTACAAATAAAAAAATGGAATATTTTACAAAAGCACATTTATCTGTAAACACCAACACATGACACACGTCACATTAACGTGTTGGTTTACATGATGAATGACTGAACCAATCAGTGTTTAGCAGAGGGACATTTTACCCAGAATCCTTTGTGATCTGTCTGTGTTTGTTACAGAACTTCAGAATTAGTGCATTATTCAACATTAAAAGATATATGTTATATTTTAACTTTGTACAAATGACAGAATTGACATTAATGGAGTTATTCTATCAGTAGTCATTTTATTTATACACCAAACCATAACTCAGCACTGCTTTATTTTCCAAGACCTCCACCTGACCGGAGCTTTGTCATTGAGTACAGAGCTGAGTTTTGTGGCTCCACTCATCTTGTGTCTGTGCTGGAAACCATGTAGTAAACAAGAACTTCCAGCAGGGGGCAGGATGTTCAAAGACATTAGTGCTGACTCATTGTTTGGGTCTGTTGTCGCTTTTGATGCTACCAGAAGAGATTGTGGTGTTAAAACTCAAATTCGGTTTATTAGTAGTTGCAAATGTACCAGACACAATACTGGAATTTATCGGTTATCGTTTATCTGTAACTTCCGATACATTTTTGGGTGGTTTATCGTTTTATCTTTATCAAAGATAACTTTTCAGTTATCTGATTATCTGTTATCGAAGTTAATTTTTTGGTTATCTGTGCCCACCACTGTTGACAAGTTAGAGATAAACTCACCAAATTCATCTAAGAATTCAGAATATGGGCCAGGAGGCCGAGATACAGTGACAAAGTAATACGATTGATTTTTATTCTTCTGACCTTGACCACAGCTCGATTAGACCTGGGCCCTCTCAGTCAACACATGAAGCCCACAGCCACCAACCTTGGCATCATTATGGACTCTGATTTTAAACTGGACAGGCAGGTCAATGCGGTTGTTAAATCCAGCTTTTATCATCTTCGTCTTTTAACCAAAATTAAATCAATTTTATCTTTTTCAGACTTGGAGTGCGTCATACATGCTTTTATTTCTTCATGCCTGGACTACTGCAATTCACTTTTTTTTTGGAACTTCACAGATTGCAGTTAGTCCAGAACGCTGCTGCACGCCTCTTAACTGGGAGCAAAAAACATGAACATATTACACCCATTCTTGCGTCTTTGCATTGGCTCCCTGTTAATTTTAGAATTGATTTAAAAATTTTATTATTTGTTTTTAAAGCTTTAAATGGACTGGCCCCACAATATATTGTAGACCTCCTCCAAATTTACTCCCCAGCGCGTGCTCTGAGGTCTGAGGGCCAGTTCCAGCTCGTGGTGCCTAGGATGAGACTTAAGACCAGGGGGGACAGGGCCTTCTCTGTGGCTGGGCCCAGACTCTGGAACACTCTGCCTCTCCACGTTCGAACAGCCCCCACAGTGGAGTGTTTTAAGTCTCATCTGAAGACCCACTTTTATTCTCTGGCTTTTAGCTCTGCGTGAGTTGTATGGTCCTCTGTTGTCTTTGGCCCAGTGTTTTATTTATTTATTGTTTTATTGTTTTTATGTTTATTTATTTATTAGTATCTGAGTGGGTTTATTGTTTTGTATAGTTGTATAATCATTTTTATGTGCAGCACTTTGGAAACTGTTCTGTTGTTTAAATGTGCTATATAAATAAAGTGGATTGGATCGTGGGCAGAGCAGAGAGTCAGCTGTTCAAACAAATTATATTTGTGACCCCCAACAGCTAATAAAGTGACTAAATGTGTACGCTGGTGGGCAGGCCTCATTTAAGGGAAGGACAACAGTAGGTTTACGCTGGGTTTCACATAACCCAATCATATCTAAGTGGTTATCCATAATTAGTTAATTAGATCATTAATCAACAATAATTTTGAGGACAGTGATCTTATGTTAATGAGAGCCAGACTAAGGACCTCAGTGGGGTTGACAGTTGGACTGTTTGGATTTAGGGGTGGTTAGTAAAGGGTATTAAGTTTGTCTGGAGAAACAGGCCACAGTGTTAACTTGACGAATAGTCCAGGTTTTTTCAGCTCAACAGTTGATTTCAAAAGCTTGGAGGCCTACAGGTAAGTACGACTTAACATGAATGAGCATGACTCAGCATGAGTCAGCATGAATGAGCATGACTCAGCATGAGTCAGTGAGTCAGCATGAATGAGCATGACTCCACGAGTCAGTGAGTCAGCGCAAATGGGCATGACTCAGCATGAGTCAGCACAAATGAGCACAACTCAGCATGAGTCAGCACGAATGAGCATGACTCCACATGAGTCAGTGAGTCAGCACAAATGGGCATGAGTCAGCACGAATGGGCACGACTCAGCATGAGTCAGCACGAATGAGCATGACTCCACATGAGTCAGTGAGTCAGCACAAATGGGCATGACTCAGCATGAGTCAGCACGAATGAGCATGAGTCAGCATGAATGAGCATGACTCCACATGAGTCAGTGAGTCAGCACAAATGGGCATGAGTCAGCACGAATGGGCACGACTCAGCATGAGTCAGCACGAATGAGCATGACTCCACATGAGTCAGTGAGTCAGCACAAATGGGCATGACTCAGCATGAGTCAACACAAATGAGCATGAGTCAGCAGAAATGAGCATGAGTCAGCACAAATGGGCATGCCTCAGCATGAGTCAGTGAGTCAGCACAAATGAGCATGAGTCAACACGAATGAGCATGAATCAGCAGAAATGAGCATGAGTCAGTATGAATAAGCATGAGTCCGGATGAGTGAGCACAAATGAGAATATGTCAGTATGAGTCAGCACGAATGAGTATGACTCAGCATGAGTCAACACAAATGAGCATGTGTCAGGATGAGTCAGCAGTTCATAAAATGTGCAGCTTGATCTGCTAACATGAACATCTCCGTGTCCGAAGCTTGTGTTTGTTTCAATATTCATGGACGATGTCATGGTTTATGACGGTCCACAGGAACCGTTCCTGATCTTCTGTGACTGTTCTCAGCAAGTCAGCTCTTAGAGGCTTCATCAGTACATCAGGTCTGCTGCTCCATTCAGGTTGGTCTCTTTAGTTTCCTGGAAGGGAAACTGGATGCCTGCGAGGCGGATCAGCAGCATGTTGAGGCCGTGCAGGAGGAAGATGAGGAAGAAGAGCCAGAAGCATCGGTCGTAGCGTTCGGTGTGAGTCTGGAAAACGAAGGTCACCTCTTTGAAGTTGGTGATTCTCTCAGACAGACGATGAAGCTTCACTTCTGAAGCGAAGAGAATCATCACAAGACAGCTGCACAGAGCTGCAAGACAAACACAGAGGGACTGAAACCTGGTCCATGAAACACACAACGTGACACTCTTGTAACACCTTCAGAGTTACCCTTAAATTTACCCTTTAAGTTACCCTTTCACATTTTTCACAGAGGGCGACAGTAAGAGAACCACCAGAAACCTGGAGCTCAGCTCTGTGACCAGAAAGACCCAGGAGCAAACAAACCACTGCCTATAACCCTGTTCCATGGCACACCAGTCCTTCCTGTTTTAACCTGGGTAGGAAATCTTGGTGCATTTTGAAGCATCACAGTAACCTCTTGGTTCACCTTTTGTCAGTCTTAAACAAAATTGGTATAGGCAGTAGTTAATTCATTCATTCATTTTATTTACGCTCCGGAACCTCGGATGCGCGCTCCGGAACCTCTGACGCTGGCTCTGCCAGCTATTTATACTGGATTCGTGATCCGCCACCTCTCTTGACTAACAAAATATAAAAAAAAAAATCACCGCGATTGCTCTCACTGCCAATCACACTGCTGCCCTCCTGTCTGCTCTGCGGAATTGTGCCAAATCTGGCAACAGGTCCAGAGGCTACGCTCGCTGTTTTGATCCGGATGTTGACTGTAGCTGCAGAGCTCCGTGGCCACCGAGAGAGGACTTGGATTCTTTGCGGGTCCCGCATCCGTACCTCCGGAGGCAGTGAGTGAAGGGAGAGCCGCACATTGTGTTCTGCGTGTGTCTGTTTATAATCTTCTTGCACAGAAGAAAAAAGAGAGTGTTTACACAAGAGAGAAAAGTCAGAAAATGTTAATGCCTGTTTGAGAAAAGTGTGTAGTGAGGGATTTTACAGCCTTAAAACATCTATAATAGCGCTACTTCGCGGATTTCGTGCCGCGTTCACACCGGGCGCGATCAGACGCTACAGATTCGCTAGGGTCGCGTGGCAACGGACGCGCCTCCTTCGCCCGGTGTGTCGCTCTGCTTGGGTGGATGTTCGCTGCGAAAATTTGCCCCGGTGCGTCATCAAATAGGAGGAGCTTCCAGTCCGCTCGGCGTCAAGTCATCATGACGGACCTTGATCACACGGAGCGAGTTGTTGTGAAAAGCTCCCAGTACAGAGAGGATCATTATTTGCTGCAGGAGCTGCGTCTGGATGATGGCCGCTTTCAGCGGTCCTTCCGCCTCTGCAGGACCCAGTTTGAGGACCAACTGTCCCGTTCACGCGCACACATGTAAACAATTTTAAAAAAAAAGAAATTCCGCTCCTTGCTGCAGCTCGCTCCTCCCCCAAAAAACTCTGTCATAATTGTGTTTAGAAACCAGTCACCATTTGTTTTATTATACATCTGTGTAGTTAATTAATAAAATATTTTCCACACAGATGATTCACTCGCTCGCGCACGTAAAAGAAAGAAAGAAGAAAGAACGAAACTCTGCTGCTTGCTGCTCCTCGCTCTTTCCCAAAAAAACTCTGTCATAATTGTCTTTAGAAACCAGTCACCATTTGCTTTATTATACATCTGTGTAGTTAATAAGTAAAATAATCTCCATGGATGATTCCCTCGTGCGCGCACGTAAAAAAAAAAAAAAGAAACTCCGTTCCCCCTGCTGTGGTGCTGCTGTTCGCTCCAAAAACTCTGTCATAATTGTGAAATAAAGGACAAAAGAGACATAAGTCCTGCTCACAGGCTGCTACCAGAGACAGGACATGTTCACATCTTCAGTCAAACTCCAGACAGCTCCACGTCACTACATATTCAGTCCCTGATTGGTCATCGCGACGAAATGAAAAAGTTCAGATTTTTCAAGTTGGGGGGAGGGCGACACGACATGACGTGATGCAGTATCACGCCACAAACGCGCAAAACACTCAAAATCGCTTCACTTGCGTCGCTTCACTCGCGTCACGCTGCACGGTTTGGCGCCAAATGTGTCCTTACATAGGGATTACATGGCAACCTGTGGCTGCAGTTGCTTGCAATAAACAAGGGACCACTGTACATCATTAAACAGGAATTTGTACTCTATCCGGATTTGGTGTGACTAGTGTTATTAGGCCTACAATACATGCCCAGTTTATTTTCGGTGTGGCACACAGCGTTGTTCGCAAGCCTCCCCTTCTTTTTTTTTCTGCACCGGCGCCACCCATCCTCTGCGCTCTGGGACCTCCCACTTTACAAATTAAGCACTGGGTATGACATCTGGACAGTGGAAGGAAAACAAGGAGACTTGGTAGCAAAATGGTAAATGGACTTAATTTATATCGTGCTTTTCCATCTGCATCAGACTCTCAAAGCACTTTACAGTAATGCCTCACATTCACCCCGATGTCAGGCTGCTGCCATACAAGGCGCCCTGTTGTGGTCCTGTCCAGTTCGGGTCTTGGTTGGTTTTGTCTTCAGTTCCTATTTTTCACACTTTATCCCAGCTTTTGTCTAAGTCATGTCCTCTTTCTCATTGCTATATTTTCTGTCTGTCTCAGTAGTTTCTGTCATTTCCTTCTCACAGTTGCTTCCTGCTCTGATGACACATCTTGTCTATTTTCACCCTTTTTCTTGTCTTGTATTCTCTGCATTGGCCCTTTATTACCTCTCAGGGTTTAGCACTCTCTGCTTCCCTCTGGTGGCCCTTTATGTCCTCACAGTTCTTAGTCTGTCTTTATTTTACCTCTGTCTAGTGCTCGTTTTTGTCCCTACACATAATTAGGCATTATCATTTACACCTTGGTTGGCCTGCACCTGTATCTGATGAGACATGCTACTTAAAGTGACTCTGGCTTTTCTTCAGTGCAGGTCCATTGTCTCTGTTTGATTGTCTGTGTGTGCATGAAAGGTTTGCACTTTACAGCTGAGTGCATCCTGTCCTCTGTCTCCTGGGATCATGTTTGGAGAGTGAATAAAAATTGGTTTACACTTTGGAGCTTAATTCACTCTTTAACAAGAAAGACGTTTTGTTGGAATCTGGTTTTGAATGAGAAGACTGATATCTGTTTATGGGTGATTCTTAGACTACGGCGCTTATGTCCTTTGATCATATTGTATGAAAAACAGAAAAAAGGGGAAATTTCACACTTTTATAGTTATCTTTACAATGAAAGTGTGTTAAGAAATTTGTTCTAGTAGTCTATGATGACGTTTTCACCTTTTTTCAGCATCATTATATGCAAATATTGCTGTTTTGTGCTTGTCCCACACCCAGACTTTTGATCTTCAATGATAAAAATGAATGGTAAAGAAATGTTTTTTCTCATGTTTTAAAATATCTCTGAATAAAATATCAGTAAAATAATCAAAACATAATTGCGGTATTCAATGTCATACAACTGTTGTGATTTTTTTAAACAAAATGTAGTTGTCCCACACTATTGCCGTAATTTCCACCACAACACTGTAATGTCCCTTTAAACAGTTTGTATGAAAGATTGTTTGGGTAGTTTCTATGGAGATAAACAGTGACATCAGAGCACATGTATATAGCGCCAAATCACAACAAACAGTTGCCCCAAGGCGCTTTATATTGTAAGGCAGTGGTGTGGTGGAAATTACATTTACAAGGCCAATAGTGCCCGTAGTTACAGAATCACCCTTGAACATTATTTTATATACCAGAAATACTCTTGGTTGACTTTGGTGGTTAATTTTGGAAATACACTCCAAGCAGCAAAGACATTCATTGGCTCTGCTTCTTCTGTTTGGTACTCACTCTTTTTATGTAGAGACTCTTCAGTGCACTCTCCTTTACAGGAAGGAGTCCTCTATAGATGTCACATTTTCAGAAGAGGGAAAGAGTCCCCAGCTCTGGTGAGCATTCCTCTGGAGCTTCCACCGGCAGTGCAGTAGCATTCCTCCGTGGCCCTCACCAGGATTTGGAAGAGGACTCCTACCTCTGAGTTTTGTTGCCACATTATGTCTTTGACTGGCTTCTTTATCACTAATAAAACTGTGCTTTAACACCACTCTCATCGCCTCAGCTGTCCTGCATCTAGGGGTTCCCCTCGTCCCTTGGTTCACCTCCTCCTGACTGTAACATGCCCACTACACATCGGGGCTTAAGGACCTTCCCCAAGGGCCCTTAGTGATTTTTCTGGTCAGGCTGGGATTTGAACCAAGGATCCTCTAATCCCAAACTCAATACTTTAACCAGATGCTGCATAAGATGAAGAGAAGTGGCAAAAGGTCAGGAAAAGACACATGAGCTGTACAGGAAGTTGAATAGTAAAGGAGAAAAGGACTTGTACCAATTGGCCTGACAAAGGGACAGAGCTGGAAAGGATGTTCAGCAGGTTAGAGTGGTAAAAGATGCAGATGGTAAGTGTTGACAAGCAAGAAGGTGAAGGGAATATTTTGAGGAGCTGATAAATGAAGAAAATGTGAGAGAAAAGGCTGGATGATGTGGTGAGAGTAAATTAGGAAGTGCAAGAGATTAGTAAGGAAGAAGTGAGGGCAGTTATGAAGAGTGCAAAGGCAGTTGGTCCAGATGACATTCTAGAGGACGTATGGAAATGTTTAGGAGACATGACACTGGAGTTTCTAACAAGATTGTTTAATAAAATCTTGGAAAGTGAGAGGATGCCTGAGGAGTGGAGACAAAGTGTGCTGGTTCCTACTTTCAAGAACAAGAGTGATGTGCAGAGCTGCAGTAACTACAGAGGCATAAAGTTATGGTAAAGAGTAGTAGAAGGTAGGCTTAGAAAACAGGTGAAGATCTGTGAGCCGCAATATGGTTTCATACTGACAAAGAGCACTACAGATTCAATGTTTGCTCTGATAATACTGATGGAGAAGTAGAGAAGGCCAGGAGTTACATTGTGTTTGTGGACTTAGAAAAAGCTTGTGACGGTGCCAAGAGAAGAGCTGTGGTATTGTATGAGGAAGTCTGGAGTGGCAGAGAAGTATGTGAGGGTAGTGCAGGACATGTACAAGAATAGTGTGACAGCGGTGAGATGCACAGTTGGAATGACAGACTCATTCAAGGTGGAGGTGGGATTACACCAAGGATCAGCTCTGAGTCCTTTCTTGTTTGCAACTAGTAATAATAGTAATACTAATAACATTAACAATATTAACCACAATAATATAACAATATTAATAACAGCAGTAATAATACCAAATAATTTATATACACAACACAGCAACACAAATTCATCTTAGCTCATCAGTCACATATCTAGAGAACATCATTTCTTTATATTCATATTTAAACTGATATTTGGACATCACTTGAGTTCCTTTGACAGATTATTCCATGCTTTAGGTCCACAAGTAGAAACACAGAAACCTTTCCTGGTCGTCCGAGCGGCAGCAATTTTACAAGTAATACAAGCCCCTTAAATTATATTTTCCCTCTCTCTTTGAAACATTCTTGAATTCTGAGGGTCAGTTGCTTATTTTTCACTTTATACATTAATTGCAGAGTCTTAAACATAATCATATCATGTAGTTTTAATATTTTAGATTTAATAAACAATGAATTGGTGTGGTCTCGATAACCTGCATTATAAATGGTTCTTAATGCTCTTTTTTGAAGAATGAATAATGGTTGCAATGTAGTTTTATAATTGTTGCCCCAAACTTCAGCACAGTAAGTCAGGTAGGGAGCAACCAGTGAACAATACAGAGTATGAAGTGCTCTGCAATCAAGAACATGCCTTACCTTATTTAGTACTGCAATACTTTTTGACACTTTCCTTTGAATATGTTGAATATGAGCTTTCCAATTTATTCTTTCATCAGTAATAACAGTTAAGAACTTATTTTCTTTGACACGCTCTATGATTACCCCTTGAATATTTAACTGAATTCTTTTTTATAATTTCCAAATAACATTATTTTAGTTTTAGACAAATTTAGTGACAATTTATTAATATCAAACATCTCTTTAACTTTATTTCAATTTCTAAATCAGATAATTGTTGCAAATTTTCTCCTGAACAAAACAGGTTTGTGTCATCTGCAAAGAGAACAGCTTTAAACAGATCTGAAACATAACTCATTGATGTATAAAATAAATCATTTTGGTCCTAGTGGTTTAAATCTTGTGTATATTTCTGTGGCTGTGATTGAAGAGATTGTGCAAAGTGCAGGTTTTGAGTGTTGCATCACCAGTTAGACAGCTTCATGAAGTGGTATAGAGAAGGTTTTTATATAAAAAAAGAAAAAACAAACACGTGAAAGTTCAGCTACAATTTGCCAGAAGGCACGTTGGAGATTCAAGCATAGATTTGATGTTTTGTTGAAAGAAAATTATTCTCTGTTCAACTCCACTATGAAGGCAGGAGAGGTGATACAAAATGCAAAACCTACACTTTGCACAATCTCTTCAATCACAGCCACAGTGTTGTGTGGCTGGGGGGGCCTGGCTGCCTTTTGTTTCTGTTTTCTGTCCTGTCTTTTGGTTTTCCTTCCAGGTGGCTTGCATTTGGGACTGAGTGGCTGTGTAGCTGAGTTTATCAGGACCTCACCCTGATCACCTGAGGCTGATCACCTGCGGCTCGTCAGGACTCACAGCTGAGGTGCATCTACATGGATTGGAACATGGTGGCATTTAAGACTGGAGTACACAGTGTGTATTTGCCAGAGACTCGACCTTGTGACCAGACGGGTGAGATCGTCGTCTCAAGAGCCATCTCATCATCAGTGGATGCAGAGAACGTCCAGGTTTGATGCACGGTCTGTGAAAGAGGAGGGGGTGAGGTCTCACGCTCGTCAGCACACTTCCGTACGTTAGATTTTGTGACTAACATTTATACAGTCAGTAAATGTGGTGTCCCTCACACCTTATTATATTGAGCTGTATGTTAGTCATGTATCGGCTTCCACTGCAGTGGAGTTTTGTGAACTGGATGTTCCATGCCTGCAGGGTGGGAAGCTGATTAGTAATCAAGCCAGGAAGTGTTTGCTGTTTGTACACCTTTGAGTGGTCTCTCTGTGTGTTGAGTGTGGACTCACATAAGGATACCTTCTTTCACAGACTCGGTTTGTCGCGGCCACCTGGGGGGTGTCGGCGGGGTCCTTGGGTCCGAATTGGTTCTGGCTCCGGACCGTTAGCGCTGCTGGGAGCGCACCGCAATCCACCACACCAGACTGCGCACTTTTATATTTTTTCACATCACTGTTATGTTCATTAAACTCTGTTATCCTTTGTACCGTGCTCTGCTTCTTTTATACTGGGTCCTTCAAACGCTGGTCGGTTCTCCGGGCTGCGTCCGACACATAACACACAGAGGTCTATAACTTCTTCAGGGTTGTCTTGGTGGCTTTCCTCACTCTTCACCTTCTTCTACAGTCACTCAGTTTTTGAAAACACACACAGATTTACCACAGAGTGCCACACTGTTTGTATTTCTTCATAATTCATGTCAATAATGTCCAAGACACAGTCGGTGTCTTGGGAATGTTCATGTATCCATCCCGACTTGTCCGAAGAAAACTGTCTATAAAAGTAATGGTGTACATGTGCTATACTAAAGGGGGCACTTACTTACTCACACCATCATTTTGGCTTTTAGATTTTTAATTAATTTCTATCAAACTGTAGAGATTTACTTTCACTCTGAGTTTAAAGACCATGATTTTGGAAATTCTAATATACAAGGCCTGAATTTTTGTTTTTTGATGTCCTAATAAAAATCTAACATGTAAAGGGTCAAGGGGGCAAACACTTTTTCACAGTGCTGTATCTGTGGTGAGACTATGTGCAGTAGTTTTGACATAATCCTGCTAACAGACAAATAAACAAAGAAGAAAATAAAAGCTGATGAGTTTATTATCATGTTGCCAAAGAAAATTCATTTTCTGCCTTAAATCTTAAAAAGCTTAATGGCCGTATGGTTTCTGTCTCTGCATGTTTGACACGTCTTTGTTGTGTCTGGCTGTGTTTTGTCTAGGATGGTCCCCCCACTGACTCTGGTCTGCTTCAGCTTTCTTCTTACAATTAAACTTGTGTTGTGATTTGGTTCTTTATAAATACCCTGAAATAAGAGTCTGTTTCTGTTCTGACATCAGAGAGAAGAATTCATTCATGGAAACTGCTCTCAACGAACCAAGCCGTCTTCATTGATTTAAGAAATGTAGAAACCTTCATACAGAATTTATTAATATTTCAGTCACAGGTGATAAGTTAATTATGTAAATTTTCCTTGAAACACTGATCCTGATGAGTAATTTAATAATAAAGGCATCATTAATTATGATGATAAACCCATAGAATCAGCGAACAATAAAACACTGATGGAACCTTCAAAGAATCACAGAACTGTCTCTCACAGCTGATGAAGGTCCACAGGTAAAGGCCCATGGGACCTTGCAGCGTCTCGTAGGGTCTGCCGAAGGCATTGAAGAAGAAGAAGCCCGTGGCCACCGCCGAGAACACGATCACCACGCCGCAGAAGACGACGACGGTGACATGGAGGCCAGCTGGGATGGCACTCACCAGGTCGGGGAAAACTGAGACAGAGACAGAGACAAATCTGGCTCAAAATATTGGACTCCATCATAGAACCTATTTCTTGTTATGGTTGTGAGGTCTGGACCCGCTCGCCAGCCAAGATTTAGAGAAATGAGACAAACACCAAACTGAGACTCTGCATGCAGAATTCTGTGACTCCATCCTCCGTGTCCAACGGAAAACACCGAACCGCACACGCAGAGCAGAATTAGGACGAGACCCACTAATTATTAAAGTTCAAAAGAGAGCTATTCAATTTTCTGACCATCTTAAAAACAGTGACCCCAGTACGCTGGATAACAAAGTCCTGATCCACAGAGAGACTGTGGACCGGGGGTTATCGGCCCTGTTCCTGGACAGCCCCTGCCCCGCACGTTTTCCACATCAACCTACTCAAGTCACACCTGCTTTTTTTTTTATGTGGTGTCTTCCAGCTGTTGATTGGCTGAGCACACCTGAGAGTTAATTGCCTGACTCTTTGTCTATTGTGTCTAAAACTCTGGTGACGCAATGTGTCGCACAACGCTCCACCGCTGTCTCATGTGCATCAATGCATCATTGCACGCGTTGAGATCCATTCAGCTCACAGCTGAATGGATCTCACCACTGTAAAATATATATTAGTACATGATCACCATCTAACTCTGTAGGAGGTATGAAGTGGAACTGTTTCGCCAGCCCATGACAGCATTATTAGACATGAATCTCACCTCCACCATGGCCCCAGGAGCGTTTCACAACACAGGGCAGACAGGAGCCACGGACCACAGCCTGTGGTGAAACCCTCTCACCCGGCTGTGCTGTACATGTGCTGGAAAAAGCCATGGCATAAATATATCTCATATGACATGCAGCGCACCGATAATCCATCCGGACACCGCGGTGTACGCCTCTTTCCCTCCCATCTGTGTCTGGATTATGGTCATTTTTACCAGGTCGGCCTGGTTCCTGCACATTTTACTATGTGTGACAGGGTCTTAGTCCAAATGAGCATGAGCTGAGCCAAATTAGGCAGAATGTAAAAAAAAAACAAAAACAGGACTTCTGCCACATCTGAGGGAATAAGGATTCCAGAGGTCCCACCCTAACTGATCCGTGCACGTGCCATGCGCATGAGCCTCTGGATGCAGGACAAATTTATGTGGAACACATTAGGAATACCCAGACAGCTGTCAGAATACAGTAAGAATATGATGAATGCACTTACGTTGCCATAGGAGTGAGGTCCAATTGTGGGTGGAGGAAATATAATCCAGCAGCACTTGAGGTGCACTCATGGTGCATTCAGCGGCTGTTGGGATATTTGGCATGGTAGAAACATGCCAAATGTCCTCCCGAACACAATCAGAATGTCACGAATGGCATTTCAGACCATCCGATTGTTTAGAGTGCAGTTGGACTGCGGCCAGATGATACTTCGATTGCCGCTTGATAGTTTTTCCACTTCAACTGTGCCACAAATGTTTTGAACATGTGCAAAACATTTGAGGCAGCTGCACAACTGTGTCCAACTGTTTAGACTGTGCTCAGAATGCTGTCTGACGGCACCTTGACATCTCCTGAATGTAGGTCAAATTTTCATTCAGATGGTATTCAGCCTCATTCAGCCTCTAGTGTGACAGGGGAATTCAGGACACCAACATACAAAGCTAATAGAAGAATTACAAGAAGAAAATCCATCATCTTTCAAGGTTGTTTGATGGGATCACAGATGCACTTTAAAGTTTTGCCATTTTTTTAAGCGTTTTGTTTTTTATGCTGGGTGTGAGGCAGGATTCACCAGAGACAGGGCACCAGTCCCTGGAGCAAACCCACACAAACACGGGGAGAACATGCAAACTCCACAAAGAAAGGACACAGGTGGGAATCAATCTCAGGACCTTCTTGCTGTGAGGGAACAGTGCCATCCATCCATCCATCCATCCATCCATCCATCCATCCATCCATCCATCCATCCATCCATCCATCCATCCATCCATCCATCCATCTTAGTGTAAAATTAAATGTTAGTGTAAAATCAACTATATATCATATGAAATCAACTGCTATTGAAAAAACTATATTGTAGTGTGAAATCAACTAAGTTATAGCATAAAATAAGCTCAGTGAAATTACTATATCATAGTGTGAAATTAACTGTCATATTATTGTACTCTATCCCCCCAGCTCCATCCTGGCTTTCAAGAAGCTAATATATATATATATATATATATATATATATATATATATATATATATATATATATATATATATATATATATATATATATATACACACTCAACAAATATAAACGCAACACTTTTGGTTTTGCTCCCATTTTGTATGAGATGAACTCAAAGATCTAAAACTTTTTCCACATACACAATATCACCATTTCCCTCAAATATTGTTCACAAACCAGTCTAAATCTGTGATAGTGAGCACTTCTCCTTTGCTGAGATAATCCATCCCACCTCACAGGTGTGCCATATTAAGATGCTGATTAGACACCATGATTAGTGCACAGGTGTGCCTTAGACTGCCCACAATAAAAGGCCACTCTGAAAGGTGCAGTTTTATCACACAGCACAATGCCACAGATGTCGCAAGATTTGAGGGAGCGTGCAATTGGCATGCTGACAGCAGGAATGTCAACCAGAGCTGTTGCTCGTGTATTGAATGTTCATTTCTCTACCATAAGCCGTCTCCAAAGGCGTTTCAGAGAATTTGGCAGTACATCCAACCAGCCTCACAACCGCAGACCACGTGTAACCACACCAGCCCAGGACCTCCACATCCAGCATGTTCACCTCCAAGATCGTCTGAGACCAGCCACTCGGACAGCTGCTGGAACAATCGGTTTGCATAACCAAAGAATTTCTGCACAAACTGTCAGAAACCGTCTCAGGGAAGCTCATCTGCATGCTCGTCGTCCTCATCGGGGTCTCGACCCGACTCCAGTTCGTCGTCGTAACCGACTTGAGTGGGCAAATGCTCACATTCGCTGGCGTTTGGCACGTTGGAGAGGTGTTCTCTTCATGGATGAATCCCGGTTCACACTGTTCAGGGCAGATGGCAGACAGCGTGTGTGGCATCATGTGGGTGAGCGGTTTTCTGATGTCAGTGTTGTGGATTGAGTGGCCCATGGTGGCGGTGGGGTTATGGTATGGGCAGGCATCTGTTATGGATGAAGAACACAGGTGCATTTTATTGATGGCATTTTGAATGCACAGAGATACCGTGACGAGATCCTGAGGCCCATTGTTGTGCCATACATCCAAGAACATCACCTCATGTTGCAGCAGGATAATGCACGGCCCCATGTTGCAAGGATCTGTACACAGTTCTTGGAAGCTGAAAATGTCCCAGTTCTTGCATGGCCGGCATACTCACCGGACATGTCACCCATTGAGCATGTTTGGGATGCTCTGGACCGGCATATATGACAGCGTGTACCAGTTCCTGCCAATATCCAGCAACTTCGCACAGCCATTGAAGAGGAGTGGAGCAACATTCCACAGGCCACAATTGACAACCTGATCAACTCTATGCAAAGGAGATGTGTTGCACTGCATGAGGCAAATGGTGGTCACACCAGATACTGACTGGTATCCCCCCAATAAAACAAAACTGCACCTTTCAGAGTGGCCTTTTATCGTGGGCAGTCTAAGGCACACCTGTGCACTAATCATGGTGTCTAATCAGCATCTTAATATGGCACACCTGTGAGGTGGGATGGATTATCTCAGCAAAGGAGAAGTGCTCACTATCACAGATTTAGACTGGTTTGTGAACAATATTTGAGGGAAATGGTGATATTGTGTATGTGGAAAAAGTTTTAGATCTTTGAGTTCATCTCAAACAAAATGGGAGCAAAACCAAAAGTGTTGCGTTTATATTTTTGTTGAGTATATATCTTTTAATGTTGAATGCACTAATTCTGAGGTTTTGTAACAAATACAGGCAAAGGATTCTGGGTAAAAGTGCCTCTGCTAAACACTGATTGGTTCAGTCATTCATTATGTAAACCAACACGTTAATGTGACGTCTGTCGTGTGTTGGTGTTTACAGATAAATTGTTGTGTCTTGGGGGGTTTGGCTGGATGTTTTTGTGTTTTCTTTTTTTTGCTCTCCAGGTGGTATGCAAACTGGTGTTTGTCTGTGGAGAAGGTGCTGGCAGAAGAGTCCTTCACCCTCATCAGCATTATTAGCTGCACCTGTGGAGGATGTTTACGTGCAGGCCTACTGACTCACAGCACCTGTGGTGCTGGGGGGGGGGGGGGTAACAGGGTTTGACAGTTGTTTTATTTTGCCCCCGGGGTGTTTTAATGAAGTCCGCCGGGGGTTGGATTTTTGTGTTGTTATATTTCCTTCCAGGTTCCACCTCCAGGGTCGATGGGACGGTCCTCTGGGGGTGAATTGATTGTGGGGCCGATTAACCAAGTGTGGCCGGGTCTGGGGTTCCTGGGTTGTGGGGAGGGTACCTCCTGGGGTTGATGGTACGGTCCTCTGGGGGGCGCTGTTCCTCCGTGTAAACCTGGGGACCTCTGTAAGATTCCGGTTTTGGTTGTTCTCTCCTGGAACTGGTGGTAAAGGTCTTCTGGGGGGGTGGGCTCTACATATCGTTCTGGGGGGGAGTTGTTTGTTATTTTTCTTTGTGAATTTATGTTTGTATTGTGTTGTTGGGGCTGTGTTGGGTTATTGCATTTGGGAGTTTTTCTTTTCTTCCCGGGGTTGGATGGGACGGTCCCCTGGGGAGGGTTTGGGTGGGTTTTGTGTTTTTCTTCTATGTTGGGTTGTATATGGGACTTTTTTGGGGTTTTTGTTGATGCCAGCCGGCCTTCCAGCTGCGGTGCCCTGTCCTGCCGTTTGCTTTCTGTCATGGACCCTGGAGGGAGGTGTTGTTCTCGGGCCTGGTCTGTTCGGTCGCCGGGGGGCTTCCCGTTGATGGGGGGGTACTGTTGTGTGTTGGGGGATTTGGCTGGATGTTTTTGTGTTTTCTTTTCTTTGCTGTCCAGGTGGTATGCAAACTGGTTTTTGTCTGTGGAGAAGGTGCTGGCAGAAGAGTCCTTCACCCTCATCAGCATTATTAGCTGCACCTGTGGAGGATGTTTACGTGCAGGCGTACTGACTCCCAGCACCTGTGGATGATGCTCATGTGTAAACTTAAAGACTTTCAGCTGAAGCAGATAATGAGATGGCGTTCTGCATTTAAGCCATGAGTGGTTCAAGCAGAATTGCCGGGAACTCGACCTTGTGAGGTTCGTTTGTGAGTCGCTGAGGACTGCGCCAGGGTTTGACACATCGTGCCTGTGAAGGAGGACGGGTGAGGGACACATGCTGTCAGCACACATCAGAGGTGATTATTGTCTGAATGATCGTTAATAGTAATTTGGCATTTTGTTACGCAGTATATTTGAACATTGATGAGAATTGTGCAGTTTGCTTCTCACTGCCGTGGCGTACGGACTGATGATCCTCCACCTGTTGTGAGAAGCTGCTCATTTACATAAAGCTTAAATTCAGACCTGAATGTGTAGCTGATAGTGTGTGCCTCTGAAAGATATTTGCTGTAGCTCTGTTGACTTACCTCACCTTTTCCATCCTTCAGAGTCAGTTTGTCGTGTCCACCTGGGGGGTGTTTGGCAGTGAATCTGAGTCCAGAAGCGCCGAGGCTTCGATCCTTTTGGGCGCTGGAGAGCGCGCCGTCCTTCACTCCGCCAGACAAACCAAGTATTTATATATGTTGTACACTAATTATTGCACTGGAGGGGAAATAAAATCATTTTGTTTGTGGAACCGCTTTCTGGTTATTTAGCGCTGGGTTCGGTCAGACATTGGTCCGCTCCTCAACCTGCATCTGCACATAACATAAATGTGCTTTTGTAAAATATTCAATTTTTTTTAATTGTAAAAACAGGCATTTTTACGGAGCCCTGGAAGTGTCATCGCAAAATGTTTTGCATGTGGAGAGAATGTGCGCACGTTTTACGATGTTGTAAAACGTACTTTACACTGTGCAAGATGATTTTTCATGCAGGAATTTTTTGGACCGAGTTTCAGATTAATCGTGCATCCTGCATCGTGTAGTGTACATGGAGTAACAAGCTGCGTTTAACATCTCAGGACCACCTCCTGATTGCCGATCGTATGGTCCAATGAAAATCAAACCTGTCTGATATTATTCTGGTCGGCCGTCGTGAGGGTATTCTGCTGCTGAAGAGCTACAAGCATCTAACCGCTCGCACTGTGCATGTGCAAACACCGCAGAGCTGTCTTGTAATGTGATTTTATTATTTTTTTTTTTTGTTGTTGTTTTGTTTTTTTAAACTTCATTTGTAAAAAAAAAAAAAAAAAAGCCATTTGCAAAGCCAAAAAGTTGATTTGACAATCATCTGATATAACCGGATGCTTAGTACTTAGGGTGAATACTGCCATGAACACTACTGGCCAGTAGATGGCAGTAGAGGCCTTGAAAACAAAATTCCAGATAATCCATGTCTGCTACATTTAAAATGCGTGGAATTTAACAAACGCAAATACAATAACACGTCTATAAACCCAGAGAATATATTCACGAGAATTTTAGGCACTAGAGTTTAATGCTGTTGTCCGTGGAGCCTGAACAGAGTGTCTGAAATGCATTTGTCCTGTCGTGAATGTACTGAGATTACATCATCCTACCCATAATGCACTGGGCACAGCATGTGCTCACAAAACCTTAAAAATTAGCACATTACTTTAAAACTAAAACATATATCTGATATTTTCACTTTATAAAACTTCAGACATGACAGTAATTTTAAATAACTTGTCTGAAATTAGTTTGGTTAAAACTTGAACCATAAGTTCAAAATGTATGCCTCTGGATGACTTAGGTGATATTGCCAGCATATTAGTATGGTGTGAAAGGAAATGATTTTTTTTTTTTTTTGGTCATTTCTCTTTTGTCTAGAGGATAAAGATGCCTTTCATAGAAGCAGTTCTCTTCTGTTAACAGAGGGTATAACTGTCCATCTGTTACAAAACTTTTAACAGGTAGGTGCTGAACTTTTTTTAAAATTTTAAAAATGCTTATTGCTGTTCAGCTTTGTTTACTTTGTTTATCGGTCTAAAAGTTTTCAGACAGAAATTAATCGGAAGATAATTGGTCCGATAATGGTTTTTAAAGTTACCTAAAAAGATAATCCGATAATGAAAACATTATCTTCGATAATTATCTTTTATCGGATTATCGGAAGTGTGCCCACCACTGACTTTAAGTGACCTCAGAATTAGTGCATTATTCAACATTAAAAGATATATATTTTAACTTTGTACAAATGACAGAATTGACATTAATGGAGTTATTCTATCAGTATTCACATCAAACCATAAGTCAGCATGACTTTATTTTCCAAGAGCTCCGCCTGACCGGAGCATTGTGATTGGTAGAGAGCTGGTTTTGTGGCTGCTCTCAGGGTGCTTCTGTGCTGCAAGCTGTGTAGATTCCAGCAGGGGGCAGCATGTTCAAACAAAGAAGTGCTGGCTCTCTGTTTGGGTCTCTTGTCGCTTTTGATGCGTCCAAAAGCTATTGTGGTGTTTAAACTCAAATGCAGCTTGTTAGTAGTTGCAAATGCGCCAGAGACAATACTGGAGTTTATTGTTATCTGTAACTTCCGATACATTTTTGGGTGGTTTATTGGTTTATCTTTATCAAAGATAACTTTTCAGTTATCTGATTATCTGTTTCAGTTATGTGGTTATCTGTGCCCACCACTGACTATATCGTATAAAATCAGCTGTCAGTGAAATCAATGAAAATCAACTATATCAACTACCGTAGAGGAATGTGCTGAGCACGCAGGTCTGGTAGATGCACAGTTTTTCTTCTCTGTGAGACTGGAGTTGTTCCATATGCTGTGGCTTAGTCTTGCCATAACTGCTGCTGGATTCTCAATCCTGCTGTTCATCTCTGCATCAATGGCGAGTGAGTTAGAAATGGTTGACCCAAGTGAAGTGCTCCATGAAAAGCATCTCACGGATGAATACCTCCACAACCTTGGTCTAGGCGCAAAGTCGGGCAATGTTGAAGAGCTTGCTGTCCGCCCTGGTTTGAATGTATACTCCCTTGCTGCAATCCTTCAAGGCATGCTAGAGGAGCATGGAGAAGAATATTCCGAAGAGCGTTGGTGCAAGGACACAGCCCTGTTTCACCCCACTGCTAACTGGGAAGGCCTCTGATGTTGCGCCATTGAAGCAAACTTTATTGTGCATGTTCTCATGGAATGAAAAGACCACTGTGAGGATTTCTGGGGGACAGCCAAGCTTCTGCAGAAGCCTGAAGAGTCCACTTCAACTGACCAAGTTGAAAGCCTTGGTCAGGTCGATGAAGGTGATGTAGAAGGGCATTTGCTGCTCCTGAAACTTCTCCTGCAGATGGTTTATTGAATCAAATCAAATCAATTTTATTTATATAGCGCCAAATCACAACAAACAGTTGCCCCAAGGCGCTTTATATTGTAAGGCAAAAGCCATACAATAATTACAGAAAAACCTCAACGGTCAAAACGACCCCCTGTGAGCAAGCACTTGGCGACAGTGGGAAGGAAAAACTCCCTTTTAACAGGAAGAAACCTCCAGCAGAACCAGGCTCAGGGAGGGGCAGTCTTCTGCTGGGACTGGTTGGGGCTGAGGGAGAGAACCAGGAAAAAGACATGTTGTGGAAGAGAGCAGAGATCGATCACTAATGATTAAATGCAGAGTGGTGCATACAGAGCAAAAAGAGAAAGAAACAGTGCATCATGGGAACCCCCCAGCAGTCTACGTCTATAGCAGCATAACTAAGGGATGGTTCAGGGTCACCTGATCCAGCCCTAACTATAAGCTTTAGCAAAAAGTTTGATGATCTGTTTCATGATCTGTTTATTGAACAGCTCAAAAGCTGCACTGGAACTCTGAGTAAACACATGAGGCCCAGGTCTGTAGACGCGCAAAGGCAACACAGGCGAAGGCCTTCCCAACAGTGCTGAGGAGGGAGATGCCTCAATTATTGCTGTCAATTATTTTTTATTGCTGTCAATTGTTTCTGTCTCCTTTGTTCTTATACAAGGTGACGATGCTCGCATCTCATATGTCCTGGGGAACGTGTCCCTGTTCATAGCAGAGGCAGAAAAGATTATGCAGGTGTTTTAGCAGAGCAGGTTTCCCACTCTTTAAGACTTCTGATGGGATGCCGTCACTCCCTGGGGCCTTCCTACTAACAAGGCAGGCAATGGCTTTTCCAAGCTCTTCCATGGTTGGTGGCATGTCTAACTCTTCCATGACCAGCAGATCTGGGATGTCCTCGAGAGCTGTGACTGTGACAATGCTCTGGGTCGAGATAGTACTCAACCCAGTGATGCAGCTGCTTCCCCTGGTCTGTGATGATGAGAGATGGGGATTGATTAGATTTTATTGATATCGATACTATTATCGATTCCGCTTATTGATCTGATTCCTTATCGATTCCCTTATCGATAGTGCTTGTGAATTTTATGTGTACTAAATGTAGGCTTTACAGATTTTCTGTGTCAACAACATTTTTTGGAGTCTTAAAGTAAATATGAAATTGGTCACTGGATCCTTGATCTCTGGACATAAATCAAAATAAACAAAATCTGTAGTTTTTGTCAAATATATTTCCTTTCAGAGTCTTTCCATACCTCTGAGCTCTTGCAGCTGGCTGTGCTGCATGTTAGCATCAATTTAATTCATAAAGAATGCAGGACGTCTCATTTTGGGAGGAAAAAACATTTTTGTTGATTGTAGTTTCTTGTCTGTCTTACAACGTTTGGAAAGAGGTGTTATTTTATTTAAAGCGGCAATACACTTTGAAGTTATTAATTCTAACCAGACTCTGTCTCGGCAGAGAGCAGCGCAGCGTTTGGAGCTGTGCCAATGGAACGGAGGACGATTCTCGTTTCTTGACTGCAACAAGACAAAAGTCCCAGTTAGTGACAAAATCCACACAAAAATGACTCACGATTGACATATTTTAATGGCTTTGAGACGGGTTAAGAAGTAGACTTCTGAAGAGGAGCGAATCAAAGAACCAACGCAGCAGTGGATCAAAGCACTGGCTCATTGGTTCAAGCTTCAAATCGGAGTCTCACTGCAGAAGCGGTTGATTACAGAGCCACTGCAGGTTCTGTAATCAACATAGAGAAAATGATCATTTTCCCGACAAACACCCTCAAAAACAACAGCTGCTCTGAAGGACTGATAAGGGAACCATTAAGCAAAAGGGCTATTGATGTCGGGGGATCGAATCATTTTTTTTTTTTTTTGTTTTTTTTTACAAACTTTATTTGGTTTTTAACAAGAATTGCACAGCCATACAACCACTCACAATGTGATACATATAAAACAAACCATACAATTCCCTTAGGTAATAAACAAACACACAAACAAACAACCTCCAATCGCTCCCAGGCAATCAGAGAAAATAATCAGAAAAAATTTAAAAAAAGGAAATAAAGTAAAATTAAAATACAAACTACAATGCCCAGAAGAAAGTACAGTTTGTACCAAGGACTAGCCTGGGATAGAATGAAAATCAACTTGACCAACCAATCATAGCAATGGCTGCCAAATTTCTGCAAATTTGTCAGAGGAACCCCATAGTGACATCCTAATTTTCTCACGTTTAAGAAAATAAACAATGTCCCTCACCCAATGTATAAAAGAAGGAGGCTGTGGTGATTTCCATTTAAGAAGGATTATCTTCCTTGCAATAATGGTCATAAAGGATAAAGAATTTTCTTGGGAGGAGGACAAAGGAGACGGCCCTGAAAAAACCACAAACACAGCACTCTGAGGATTCGGATCAATTTTTCTGCCAACCACATCTGATATAACAACAAATACCTCTGTCCAAAAACTCCTGAGCTGAGGGCACAGCCAAAACATATGTATGAGGTTCACAGGAGACTGTTGGCACCTATCACAGACTGGGGAGACAGTGTTATAGAATTTAGACAGACGAGCCTTGGTATAGTAAACACGGTGCACAAGCTTGCATTGAATAAGACAGTGCCTAGCACATATCGAAGACTTATGCACTTCTATTAAAATACGTGACCAGAGCTCATCAGAAATAGCCTCTCCTATATCCTCCTCCCAGAGGGCCTTGATTGAACTGAAAGACTTCAAGCGGATCAAAGCTATGCGATTATACAAAATTGAAATAGATCCTTTCAGCCTAGGAATGGGCAAAAGCAAGGAGTCAAAGTCAGAGTCCTCAGGCAGCCTAGGAAAAGTAGGAAAATTACTACGAACAAAGCTGCGAACCTGTAAAAATCTAAAAAAGTGATGTGATGGAAGAGTAAATTTGGCTGAGAGTTGTTGAAAGGTAACAAAAACACCATCAATAAATAAATCCTTAAAAGTCTGAATGCCCAGGTTTGACCAAATCACAAAGGTTTTGTCTGTGAGAGAGGGAGAAAAGACATGATTATTCGCAATGGGAGCATATGGAGATAAGAGCTGTAGACCAAATTAACGCCAAAATTGGGTCCAAATCTTAAGAAAGGTTTTAACTACTTTATTCTTTGTATAAGCAACAGTCGAAGATTTAATTGGTGAATACAGTAAAGCCGCGAGAGACACAGGTTTTGCCGAATTCATCTCCATAACAAGCCAATCAGGAGAGGAAGGACCACACCGAAGCCAGGCTGTTAAGACCCTAATAGTGGAAGCCCAATAGTAATACCTGAAGTTCAGCAGGGCCATCCCCCTGAGCGGCTTAGGTCTCTGTAGATATTGCCTAGACAATCTAGGAACCTTCCCCTCCCAGAGAAAATCTGAAACAAGAGAATCTACCCGACTAAAAAATGAACTGGTTAAAAAAATCGGGACACATTGAAAAAGATACAAAAAGCGGGGGAGAACATTAATTTTAACACAATTAATTCAAGCTACCAGAGACAACTTAAGTAAGGACCAGCACTCAAAATCTTCTTTAACTTTCAACAATAAAGGAGAAAAGTTAGTATTAAATAAGTCCTCATGTCTATGCGGAACTTGAACTCCAAGATATGTGAAACTGTCACTGGCTACCTTAAAAGGAAAGCCATGCAGGGGAAAAGCCCTAGCAGCTGAATTGATCAATCAATCAATCAATTTTTTTATATAGCGCCAAATCACAACAAACAGTTGCCCCAAGGCGCTTTATATTGTAAGGCAAGGCCATACAATAATTATGTAAAACCCCAACGGTCAAAACGACCCCCTGTGAGCAAGCACTTGGCTACAGTGGGAAGGAAAAACTCCCTTTTAACAGGAAGAAACCTCCAGCAGAACCAGGCTCAGGGAGGGGCAGTCTTCTGCTGGGACTGGTTGGGGCTGAGGGAGAGAACCAGGAAAAAGACATGCTGTGGAGGGGAGCAGAGATCGATCACTAATGATTAAATGCAGAGTGGTGCATACAGAGCAAAAAGAGAAAGAAACACTCAGTGCATCATGGGAACCCCCCAGCAGTCTACGTCTATAGCAGCATAACTAAGGGATGGTTCAGGGTCACCTGATCCAGCCCTAACTATAAGCTTTAGCAAAAAGGAAAGTTTTAAGCCTAATCTTAAAAGTAGAGAGGGTGTCTGTCTCCCTGATCTGAATTGGGAGCTGGTTCCACAGGAGAGGAGCCTGAAAGCTGAAGGCTCTGCCTCCCATTCTACTCTTACAAACCCTAGGAACTACAAGTAAGCCTGCAGTCTGAGAGCGAAGCGCTCTATTGGGGTGATATGGTACTACGAGGTCCCTAAGATAAGATGGGACCTGATTATTCAAAACCTTATAAGTAAGAAGAAGAATTTTAAATTCTATTCTAGAATTAACAGGAAGCCAATGAAGAGAGGCCAATATGGGTGAGATATGCTCTCTCCTTCTAGTCCCCGTCAGTACTCTAGCTGCAGCATTTTGAATTAACTGAAGGCTTTTTAGGGAACTTTTAGGACAACCTGATAATAATGAATTACAATAGTCCAGCCTAGAGGAAATAAATGCATGAATTAGTTTTTCAGCATCACTCTGAGACAAGACCTTTCTGATTTTAGAGATATTGCGTAAATGCAAAAAAGCAGTCCTACATATTTGTTTAATATGCGCTTTGAATGACATATCCTGATCAAAAATGACTCCAAGATTTCTCACAGTATTACTAGAGGTCAGGGTAATGCCATCCAGAGTAAGGATCTGGTTAGACACCATGTTTCTAAGATTTGTGGGGCCAAGTACAATAACTTCAGTTTTTATCTGAGTTTAAAAGCAGGAAATTAGAGGTCATCCATGTCTTTATGTCTGTAAGACAATCCTGCAGTTTAGCTAATTGGTGTGTGTCCTCTGGCTTCATGGATAGATAAAGCTGGGTATCATCTGTGTAACAATGAAAATTTAAGCAATACCGTCTAATAATACTGCCTAAGGGAAGCATGTATAAAGTGAATAAAATTGGTCCTAGCACAGAACCTTGTGGAACTCCATAATTAACTTTAGTCTGTGAAGAAGATTCCCCATTTACATGAACAAATTGTAATCTATTAGACAAATATGATTCAAACCACCGCAGCGCAGTGCCTTTAATACCTATGGCATGCATAATTGATGTAAATAAAGTCCAAGACATATTCAGTGACTTGGAAATGTTCATGTTTCCATCCCCTGACTTGTCTAAAGAAAACTGACAATAAAACTGATTATTATTTACAGGTTTTTTATCAAATTTTAGAGATTTGCTTTCAGTTTGAGTTTGAGGAAGATAATTTTAGAAATTTTTATTCTTCTTTGTATTTCTTGTATTTAAAATGGCATAAACAAATTAAAATGTGTGAAATTCCAAGTGTTCCAGTACTTTTGGAGGACACAGTATCCTAACCTTATGATGAGTGCAAAATGAGTTTGGTATTATTACTGTTTTGTTTAAGAATGTTTAATTTTCACTGTTGCTGCACTTTGTGTCAAATCATAGTCATATCGTATATCATACGAGGTCTATTAGAAAAGTATCCGACCTTTTTATTTTTTTCAAAAACCATATGGATTTGAATCACGTGTGATTGCGTCAGACAAGCTTGAACCCTCGTGCGCATGCGTGAGTTTTTCCACGCCTGTCGGTTGCGTCATTCGCCTGTGAGCAGGCTTTGAGTGAGGAGTGGTCCACCCCCTCGTCGGATTTTCATTGTCAGGAAATGGCGGAATGATTTGGGCTTTTTTTTCCATCAGAATTTTTTCAGAAGCTGTTAGAGACTGGCAGCTGGAAACCATTAGAAAAAATTTTCTGGCTTTCGGTGAAAATTTTATGGGCTTCACAGAGAATAAGGAGTGTTACTGTCGCTTTAAGGACGGCCCCCAGCGGCTGTGGGGCGCGCCGCGCTCCGAAGCCGCCATTGACAGGCTGAACGACCATTTCATTTCTAAACAGATGGCTGTCTGGATCCATGACCATCGTGTGCCATTTCTCTGGTTATCACAAGAGCTGGACATCAACCATTTTCCGGCAGATTTCACTTTTAACAAGAGATTTTGTCATGGAAAGCTGAGCGGAGGCTTCGCGCGTCACGATGGATTCGCTACTGGAGCGAGACAAAACCACCTCCGTTTTGGTCTCACAGGACGGCTTTGAGATGGTGTTCAGACAGCTGTCAGTGGTTTTTCCATCGAGTGATTATCCGAGAAATTGTGGATGTGCCTGGACATGCCAGAACATGTCCCGTGAGGCTTCATCACGGCGTTGCTTTGCGCCATGCGGCACCACCGCGACGCGCGGAATTCCTCCACACGTCTGTCTCAATGTGCTGAAAAAGTGCTGATGTCCACGTCTTTTCACAATTCCTGTGCTAGTCAGACGACGTCCCGGATAAAACACCGCGTCCAGTTTGGAAATGAACGGCACATTCCACTGTTACAGGAGTTTTTGTCATGGAAAGAGGAGCGGAGGCTTCACGCGTCGCGGCAGTGTCGCATGGTGCACAGCAACGCTGTGATGAAGCCTGTCCAGGCACATCCACAATTTCTCGGATAATCACTTGATGGAAAAACCACCGACAGCTGTCTGAACGCCATCTCAAAGCCGCCCTGTGAGACCAAAACGGAGGTGGTTTTGTCTCGCTCCAGTAGCGAATCCATCGTGACGTGCGAAGCCTCCGCTTGGCTTTCCATGACAAAATCTCTTGTTAAAAGTGAAATCTGCCGGAAAATGGTTGATGTCCAGCTCTTGTGATAACCAGAGAAATGGCACATGATGGTCACGGATCCAGACAGCCATCCGTTTAGAAATGAAACAGTCGTTCAGCCTGTCGATGGTGGCTTTGGAGCGCATCGTGAGTTTCCTCTTGCTCCTCTGGTTCCTCTGGCTCAGACTCATTGTCCCACTCAATAACAACAGGTGGAACACCTGCAGGAACGTCCTGAGGAGCTTCAGCAGGAACTGTGGAACGACACTTGGAGCCGAGTTTAATTGTGAGCACGTGACAGAAAACTGATTTGTTGTGGCGCACAGTGAAATGTGACGCCGCGTTACAAGTCGTGTCAAAACCTGACAGTTTCCGTGTCACTTCGTAATAACGCGTGACAGTCTGGACTCCAAGAATCATCACAGGAACCACTACGAACATTGTCACGTTCTATTAAGGATCAATACTCATCAAGACGGATCAACACGCTCAGTTGCGACCTCCACGAAGTGAGACGAAATGAGGGTGGTGTGTGATGTTCATGGAAGATTTTTTGACAGACAAAAACATGCTCCACGAGTATCAAGAACATCACACACCAACATGCACTATTAAGAAACATATTCAGAGGCGTTAAGTCACATTAAGAATCTGAAGCATTTACTCAAAATAAAGCAGCAAGACCTAAATCACAAGGTGAGATGCTGATGAGCTTCACTCGTTCATGTCCGCGACAAATACAAGACTATAACAGTGTTGATTTAACATGAGGATAGTTTAGTTAACACTGACAGTGTTGATTTAACAAGATGTTAGTTTATTTAACACTATGATAGTGTTGATTTAACATGATAGTTTATTTAACACTATAATAATGCTGATTTAACATAATGCTACTTTATTTAACACTATGATAGTGTTGATTTAACATGATAGTTTATTTAACACTATGATAGTGTTGATTTAACATGATGATAGTTTATTTAACACTATAATAATGCTGATTTAACACAATGCTACTTTATTTAACACTATGATAGTGTTGATTTAACATGATAGTTTATTTAACACTATAATAATGCTGATTTAACATGATGCTACTTTATTTAACACTATGATAGTGTTGATTTAACATGATGATAGTTTATTTAACACAATGATAGTGTTGATTTAACATGATAATAGTTTATTTAACACTATAATAATGCTGATTTAACATGATGCTACTTTATTTAACACTATGATAGTGTTGATTTAACATGATGATAGTTTATTTAACACTATAATAATGCTGATTTAACATGATGCTAGTTTATTTAACACTATGATAGTGTTAATTTAACAAGATAGTTTAACACTATAATAACGCTGATTTAACATGATGCTAGTTTATTTAACACTATGACAGTGTGGATTTAACATGATGCTAGTTTAACACTATAATAATGCTGATTTAACATGATGCTACTTTATTTAACACTATAATAATGCTGATTTAACATGATGCTACTTTATTTAACACTATGATAGTATTGATTTAACATGATGATAGTTTATTTAACACTATAATAATGCTGATTTAACATGATGCTTGTTTATTTAACAATATGATAGTGTTGATTTAACATGATAGTTTATTTAACATGACTGTTGATTTAACATGATGATAGTTTATTTAACACTATGATAGTGTTGATTTAACATTATGGTTTATTTAACACTATAATAATGCTGATTTAACATGATGCTACTTTATTTAACACTATGATAGTGTTGATTTAACATGATGATTGTTTATTTAACACTATAATAATGCTGATTTAACATGATGCTACTTTATTTAACACTATGATAGTGTTGATTTAACATGATGATAGTTTATTTAACACTATAATAATGCTGAGTAAACATGATGCTAGTTTATTTAACACTATGACAGTCTTGATTTAACATGATGCTAGTTTAACACTATAATAATGCTGATTTAACATGATGCTACTTTATTTAACACTACAATAATGCTGATTTAAAATGATGCTACTTTATTTAACACTAAGATAGTGTTGATTTAACATGATAGTTTATTTAACACAATGACTGTTGATTTAACATGATGATAGTTTGTTTAACTCTATAATAATGCTGATTTAACATGGTGCTAGTTTATTTAACACTAGGATAGTGTTGATTTAACATGATAGTTTATTTAACACGATGACTGTTGATTTAACATGATGATAGTTTATTTAACACTATGATAGTGTTGATTTAACATGATGATAGTTTATTTAACACTATAATAATGCTGATTTAACATGATGCTAGTTTATTTAACACTATGATAGTGTTAATTTAACATGATAGTTTATTAAATCAACACTGTCATCGTGTTAAATAAACTATCCTCATGTTAAATCAACACTGTCATCGTGTTAATTAAACTATCCTCATGTTAAATCAGCATTGTTATAGTGTTAAATAAACTATCCTCATGTTAAATCAACACTGTCATCGTGTTAAATAAACTATCCTCATGTTAAATCAACACTGTCATCGTGTTAAATAAACTATCCTCATGTTAAATCAACACTATCGTGTTAAATAAACTATCATCATGTTAAATCAACACTGTCACCGTGTTAAATAAACTATCCTCATGTTAAATCAACACTGTCATCGTGTTAATTAAACTATCCTCATGTTAAATCAGCATTATTATAGTGTTAAATAAACTATCCTCATGTTAAATCAACACTGTCATCCTGTTAAATAAACTATCCTCATGTTAAATCAACACTGTCACCGTGTTAAATAAACTATCCTCATGTTAAATCAACACTGTCACCGTGTTAAATAAACTATCATCATGTTAAATCAACACTGTCATCGTGTTAAATAAACTATCATCATGTTCAATCAACACTGTCATCGTGTTAAATAAACTATCATCATGTTCAATCAACACTGTCATCATGTTAAATAAACTGTCCTCATGTTAAATCAACACTATCATCGTGTTAAATAAACTATCCTCATGTTAAATCAACACTGTCATCGTGTTAAATAAACTATCCTCATGTTAAATCAGCATTGTTATAGTGTTAAATAAACTATCCTCATGTTAAATCAACACTGTCATCGTGTTAAATAAACTATCCTCATGTTAAATCAGCATTGTTATAGTGTTAAATAAACTATCCTCATGTTACATTAACACTATCATCGTGTTAAATAAACTATCATGTTACATCAACACTGTAATCGTGTTAAATAAACTATCATGTTAAATCAACACTGTCATCGTGTTAAATAAACTATCCTCATGTTAAATCAACACTGTCATCGTGTTAAATAAACTATCAAGTTAAATCAACACTATCATCGTATTAAATAAACTAGCATCATGTTAAATCAACACTGTCATCGTGTTAAATAAACTAGCATCATGTTAAATCAACACTGTCATCGTGTTAAATAAACTATCATCATGTTAAATCAACACTGTCAGAATGTTAAATAAACTATCCTCATGTTAAATCAACACTGTCATCGTGTTAAATAAACTATCATCATGTTAAATCAACACTATCATTGTGTTAAATAAACTATCATCATGTTAAATCAACACTGTCATCGTGTTAAATAAACTATCCTCATGTTAAATCAACACTATCATTGTGTTAAATAAACTATCATCATGTTAAATCAACACTGTCATGGTGTTAAATAAACTATCATCATGTTAAATCAACACTGTCATCGTGTTAAATAAACTAGCATCATGTTAAATCAACACTGTCATCGTGTTAAATAAACTATCCTCATGTTAAATCAACACTGTCATCGTGTTAAATAAACTATCATCATGTTAAATCAACACTGTCATCGTGTTAAATAAACTATCCTCATGTTAAATCAACACTGTCATCGTGTTAAATAAACTAGCATCATGTTAAATCAGCATTGTTATAGTGTTAAATAAACTATCATCATGTTAAATCAGCATTGTTATAGTGTTAAATAAACTATCCTCATGTTACATTAACACTGTCATCGTGTTAAATAAACTATCATCATGTTAAATCAACACTGTCATCGTGTTAAATAAACTAGCATCATGTTAAATCAGCATTGTTATAGTGTTAAATAAACTATCATCATGTTAAATCAACACTGTCATCGTGTTAAATAAACTAGCATCATGTTAAATCAACACTGTCATCGTGTTAAATAAACTATCCTCATGTTAAATCAACACTGTCATCGTGTTAAATAAACTATCCTCATGTTAAATCAACACTGTCATCGTGTTAAATAAACTAGCATCATGTTAAATCAGCATTGTTATAGTGTTAAATAAACTATCATCATGTTAAATCAGCATTGTTATAGTGTTAAATAAACTATCCTCATGTTACATTAACACTGTCATCGTGTTAAATAAACTATCATCATGTTAAATCAACACTGTCATCGTGTTAAATAAACTAGCATCATGTTAAATCAGCATTGTTATAGTGTTAAATAAACTATCATCATGTTAAATCAACACTGTCATTGTGTTAAATAAACTATCATCATGTTAAATCAACACTGTCAGCGTGTTAAATAAGCTATCCTCATGTTAAATCAACACTGTCATCGTGTTAAATAAACTATCATCATGTTAAATCAACACTATCATCGTGTTAAATAAACTATCATCATGTTAAATCAACACTGTCATCGTGTTAAATAAACTATCCTCATGTTAAATCAACACTATCATTGTGTTAAATAAACTATCATCATGTTAAATCAACACTGTCAGCGTGTTAAATAAACTATCCTCATGTTAAATCAACACTGTCATCGTGTTAAATAAACTAGCATCATGTTAAATCAACACTGTCATCGTGTTAAATAAACTATCCTCATGTTAAATCAACACTGTCATCGTGTTAAATAAACTATCATCATGTTAAATCAACACTGTCATCGTGTTAAATAAACTATCCTCATGTTAAATCAACACTGTCATCGTGTTAAATAAACTAGCATCATGTTAAATCAGCATTATTAGAGTGTTAAATAAACTATCATCATGTTAAATCAGCATTATTATAGTGTTAAATAAACTATCCTCATGTTAAATCAACACTGTCATAGTGTTAAATAAACTATCATCATGTTAAATCAACACTGTCATCGTGTTAAATAAACTAGCATCATGTTAAATCAGCATTGTTATAGTGTTAAATAAACTATCATCATGTTAAATCAACACTGTCATCGTGTTAAATAAACTATCCTCATGTTAAATCAACACTATCATTGTGTTAAATAAACTATCCTCATGTTAAATCAACACTGTCATCGTGTTAAATAAACTATCATCATGTTAAATCAACACTGTCAGCGTGTTAAATGAACTATCCTCATGTTAAATCAACACTGTCATCGTGTTAAATAAACTATCCTCATGTTAAATCAACACTATCATCGTGTTAAATAAACTATCATCATGTTAAATCAACACTGTTGTGTTAAATAAACTACCATCATGTTAAATCAGCATTATTATAGTGTTAAATAAACTATCAATATGTTAAATCAACACTGTCATCGTGTTAAATCAACTATCCTCATGCTAAATCAACACTGTCATCGTGTTAAATAAACTATCCTCATGTTAAATCAACACTGTCATCGTGTTAATTAAACTATCCTCATGTTAAATCAGCATTATTATAGTGTTAAATAAACTATCATCATGTTAAATCAACAGTCATCGTGTTAAATCAACTATCCTCATGTTAAATCAACACTGTCATCGTGTTAAATAAACTATCCTCATGTTAAATCAACACTGTCATCGTGTTAATTAAACTATCCTCATGTTAAATCAGCATTATTATAGTGTTAAATAAACTATCATCATGTTAAATCAACACTGTCATCGTGTTAAATAAACTATCCTCATGTTAAATCAACACTATCGTGTTAAATAAAATATCATCATGTTAAATCAACACTGTCATCGTGTTAAATAAACTATCATCATGTTAAATCAACACTGTCATTGTGTTAAATAAACTAGCATCATGTTAAATCAGCATTATTATAGTGTTAAATAAACTATCATCATGTTAAATCAACACTGTCATCGTGTTAAATCAACTATCCTCATGTTAAATCAACACTGTCATCGTGTTAAATAAACTATCCTCATGTTAAATCAACACTATCATCGTGTTAAATAAACTATCATGTTACATCAACACTGTCATCGTGTTAAATAAACTATCATGTTAAATCAACACTGTCATCGTGTTAAATAAACTATCCTCATGTTAAATCAACACTGTCATCGTGTTAAATAAACTATCATGTTAAATCAACACTATCACCGTGTTAAATAAACTAGCATCATGTTAAATCAACACTGTCATCGTGTTAAATAAACTAGCATCATGTTAAATCAACACTGTCATCGTGTTAAATAAACTATCATCATGTTAAATCAACACTGTCATGGTGTTAAATAAACTATCCTCATGTTAAATCAACACTGTCATCGTGTTAAATAAACTATCATCATGTTAAATCAACACTATCATTGTGTTAAATAAACTATCATCATGTTAAATCAACACTGTCATCGTGTTAAATAAACTATCCTCATGTTAAATCAACACTATCATTGTGTTAAATAAACTATCATCATGTTAAATCAACACTGTCAGCGTGTTAAATAAACTATCCTCATGTTAAATCAACACTGTCATCGTGTTAAATAAACTAGCATCATGTTAAATCAACACTGTCATCGTGTTAAATAAACTATCCTCATGTTAAATCAACACTGTCATCGTGTTAAATAAACTATCATCATGTTAAATCAACACTGTCATCGTGTTAAATAAACTATCCTCATGTTAAATCAACACTGTCATCGTGTTAAATAAACTAGCATCATGTTAAATCAGCATTGTTATAGTGTTAAATAAACTATCATCATGTTAAATCAGCATTGTTATAGTGTTAAATAAACTATCCTCATGTTAAATCAACACTGTCATCGTGTTAAATAAACTATCATCATGTTAAATCAACACTGTCATCGTGTTAAATAAACTAGCATCATGTTAAATCAGCATTGTTATAGTGTTAAATAAACTATCATCATGTTAAATCAACACTGTCATCGTGTTAAATAAACTAGCATCATGTTAAATCAACACTGTCATCGTGTTAAATAAACTATCATCATGTTAAATCAACACTGTCAGTGTGTTAAATAAACTATCCTCATGTTAAATCAACACTGTCATCGTGTTAAATAAACTATCATCATGTTAAATCAACACTATCATCGTGTTAAATAAACTATCATCATGTTAAATCAACACTGTCACTGTGTTAAATAAACTATCCTCATGTTAAATCAACACTATCATTGTGTTAAATAAACTATCATCATGTTAAATCAACACTGTCAGCGTGTTAAATAAACTATCCTCATGTTAAATCAACACTGTCATCGTGTTAAATAAACTAGCATCATGTTAAATCAACACTGTCATCGTGTTAAATAAACTATCCTCATGTTAAATCAACACTGTCATCGTGTTAAATAAACTATCATCATGTTAAATCAACACTGTCATCGTGTTAAATAAACTATCCTCATGTTAAATCAACACTGTCATCGTGTTAAATAAACTAGCATCATGTTAAATCAGCATTGTTATAGTGTTAAATAAACTATCATCATGTTAAATCAGCATTGTTATAGTGTTAAATAAACTATCCTCATGTTAAATCAACACTGTCATCGTGTTAAATAAACTATCATCATGTTAAATCAACACTGTCATCGTGTTAAATAAACTAGCATCATGTTAAATCAGCATTGTTATAGTGTTAAATAAACTATCATCATGTTAAATCAACACTGTCATCGTGTTAAATAAACTATCCTCATGTTAAATCAACACTATCATCGTGTTAAATAAACTATCATCATGTTAAATCAACACTGTCATCGTGTTAAATAAACTATCCTCATGTTAAATCAACACTATCATTGTGTTAAATAAACTATCATCATGTTAAATCAACACTGTCAGCGTGTTAAATAAACTATCCTCATGTTAAATCAACACTGTCATCGTGTTAAATAAACTATCATCATGTTAAATCAACACTGTCATCATGTTAAATAAACTATCCTCATGTTAAATCAACACTGTCATCGTGTTAAATAAACTATCCTCATGTTAAATCAAAACTGTCATCGTGTTAAATAAACTATCATGTTAAATCAACACTGTCATCGTGTTAAATAAACTACCATCATGTTAAATCAGCATTATTATAGTGTTAAATAAACTATCAATATGTTAAATCAACACTGTCATCGTGTTAAATCAACTATCCTCATGTTAAATCAACACTGTCATCGTGTTAAATAAACTATCCTCATGTTAAATCAACACTGTCATCGTGTTAAATAAACTATCCTCATGTTAAATCAGCATTGTTATAGTGTTAAATAAACTATCATCATGTTAAATCAACACTGTCATCGTGTTAAATAAACTATCATCATGTTAAATCAACACTATCGTGTTAAATAAAATATCATCATGTTAAATCAACACTGTCATCGTGTTAAATAAACTATCATCATGTTAAATCAACACTGTCATTGTGTTAAATAAACTAGCATCATGTTAAATCAGCATTATTATAGTGTTAAATAAACTATCATCATGTTAAATCAACACTGTCATCGTGTTAAATAAACTATCCTCATGTTAAATCAACACTGTCATCGTGTTAAATAAACTATCCTCATGTTAAATCAACACTGTCATCGTGTTAAATAAACTATCCTCATGTTAAATCAACACTGTCATCGTGTTAAATAAACTGTCCTCATGTTAAATCAACACTGTCATCGTGTTAAATAAATTATCCTCATGTTAAATCAACACTGTCATCATGTTAAATAAACTATCATCATGTTAAATCAACACTGTCATCGTGTTAAATCAACTAGCATCATGTTAAATCAGCATTATTATAGTGTTAAATAAATTATCATCATGTTAAATCAACACTGTCATCGTGTTAAATAAACTATCCTCATGTTAAATCAACACTGTCATCGTGTTAAATAAACTATCATCATGTTAAATCAGCATTATTATAGTGTTAAATAAACTATCATCATGTTACATTAACACTGTCATCGTGTTAAATAAACTAGCATCATGTTAAATCAACACTGTCATCGTGTTAAATAAACTAGCATCATGTTAAATCAGCATTATTATAGTGTTAAATAAACTATCATCATGTTAAATCAAGACTGTCATCGTGTTAAATAAACTATCCTCATGTTAAATCAAGACTGTCATCGTGTTAAATAAACTATCCTCATGTTAAATCAACACTGTCATCGTGTTAAATAAACTAGCATCATGTTAAATCAACACTGTCATCGTGTTAAATAAACTATCATCATGTTAAATCAACACTGTCAGCGTGTTAAATAAACTATCCTCATGTTAAATCAACACTGTCATCATGTTAAATAAACTATCATCATGTTAAATCAACACTATCATCGTGTTAAATAAACTATCATCATGTTAAATCAACACTGTCAGCGTGTTAAATAAACTATCCTCATGTTAAATCAACACTGTCATCGTGTTAAATAAACTATCCTCATGTTAAATCAACACTATCATTGTGTTAAATAAACTATCATCATGTTAAATCAACACTGTCATGGTGTTAAATAAACTATCCTCATGTTAAATCAACACTGTCATCGTGTTAAATAAACTAGCATCATGTTAAATCAACACTGTCATCGTGTTAAATAAACTATCCTCATGTTAAATCAACACTGTCATCGTGTTAAATAAACTATCATCATGTTAAATCAACACTGTCATCGTGTTAAAT